>NW_027279306.1:0-34441 GCF_046629955.1 Centroberyx affinis | reverse complement strand
AGAGACCTGTTCCTAATTTCAACCATTTTGTATATCCTATATATTTTTTTTTATGTATATTCATTGTATTCATACAAATTCACACACAAATTCCTTGTATGTTCCTTGTAATATTCCTTGTGTAGATTCAGTGTGTTGATTCCTATCTGTGTATTTGTTTTTACTCAGGGAAAAGCAGGCTATGTGGCCCAGGGCAGTAACTATGCCAGAGACAAGGCCAGGGCTCCGCTCTTCTCCTACGTCAATGAAGACAAACTCAAGAGTATCAAGACATACGCCCGTGAGCATCTTTTTTCATCACATTTCATGTTTTGTTAGAGCCACTTTTCTACCTATTTCAAGAGCTAACTTTCTTCTCCCGCAGATTTCATCAACTTGCTGGACAACTATGAGATGTCTACAGGTGTGTCAGAGACCGTCACTTCAGAGGAGATGAAAGAGAACCACCTCTTCCTAGATGCCATACTGGAGACCGATGTCATGAAGGTGCAGTAATTATAAGAGAGACATGTCCAAACTGCATCTGCCATCATGGCCAATATTACTCACACACTCAACAATACACTGATCCAACACAGGAGTTTGTTTACACTCCTCGTTATGCAGTAAACTTTGCAAGTTGTTTTTTCCTACTGCAATGAGGCTTTGGAATGAAGGTGATGGTGTTAAACCTGACCCATCTTCTTAGTGTCTTAGGCTGCTTAGTAGCAAAGGTATCATCGTTATTGACTGTATGTTTCTGTGTGCTACTGATGTATCCCACTCCACTGAACAGCGTCCTTTTTATTCTTTGTTCTGTGTTGTGTCACTTGTGGTATCCCGTATATAAACCCAACTATTACTACTAAATATATGAGGACATGAGACTATCTCAACTTCTCTTTTCCATGGAAAACAATTGTTGGTGGGCAGGGACAAAATGAATACTGCATGATTTGTTTTTCCCACCATTATGCACATGCCTTTTTTTAGTAGAGATACTGTGCATCCTTTTTTAACCATAATATACCCTGATAATTGTTATTCCGTTTACACTATTTCACACACCCTGTATATATGTCTTCTACTGGACTGTTGATCATTAAACTGAAACTATCTGTTAACCTTTAGTCATCAAAGCAATAATTCTTTCAAGCCAAAAGGAATTGTTTTATAGTATGACGAAGATGCTGTATCTTTATCTTCAATATGTTCTATTTTCTTGCATACTTATCTATATACTGTTCTTCTGCTGCTGCAATGACGCCATTTCCCACTTCAGTGCTTAAACTTTCATCATATCTTATTTATTTTTACTTTATTTATAGTGTGCTCACAAGTATCTGGTCAGCAAGGGGCAGTCGCCATCAGACCAGATGCAGTTCAAGAGGCAGCTGTACGACATCTGGTTCCGCCTCTACCACCGGGACAGGAGCGGAGGGTGAGTTTCACTATAACAGCCTAAATATTTACAGAGTCTGTCCCGTAGGTTAGTGAAAGATCCCAGTTATCACCTCCAGTATGACTGTGGATCTGAATCCCTACCAACTGCAGGGTTGTTGTTCTGCAGCTAAACCAGCTGATTCCTGGTGAAAAGATGACTTTACCCCTCAAGGATCAATAGAGAAACCAAAAATATATACATGAATATATTCTCAAGAATGTACATTTGAACCCCGTTTAGATCAATCAGTTCAATGCATTTATAACAGTAAACCTCCAATGTGCAATATACATAGATGCTCTGAGTTTATTTACTTGAAGCGTCAGAATAATCAATCAAGTATTCAACATTTTGTATAGCATATATTTCATATTTGACTTTTGTTTAAAGGAGTAGTGGTAGTGGTAGTTGTCTCATTCCTAGTATCTTAACCTTTATTTAGACAGTGCTTAAGTAGCAAGGGAGACAGAGGCCATCCGAGGCCAGTGAGGACACACAGACTGAACCACTCGACTATCTCTGGACATAACGACTTCCTTTTCTCTGCAGTGAGGATTCCTGTGGGTTTGAGCATGTGTTTGTCGGGGAGACCAAGTTTGGCCAGGAGATCATGGGTCTTCACAACTGGGTCCAGTTCTATCTACAGGAGAAACACGACCATGTGGACTACAAAGGCTACAAAGCAAGGGCCAACAAAGATACAGTAAGAGAATAATCTGTCACCTTGTTGCATTGTCTCATGAATATACAGAACGCATGTTTTGTCTATGGAACCATGGTATTTAGTCATATAGATTTAAAGCTCTGCAAAAAGTCTTCTTAGCCTCTTCTTTGGCCTGATTCTCTGTTTGTTGTATCACGTGTGTTATTCGAATGATAAAGTAATTTTCCACTTTCAGATCAATTAAATACTACTAAAACTACTATTACTACAACCGCCAGTACTGTCACTACAAATAAATCCACATCCCAGAATCCCTGCTGCTGTCAGCCTCCCAGTCAGAAACGTACAGCACATCAGACATGAGTTACACCTTAACTATTTTATTTTTGTTTATTTATATCTTTTTTATAGCCTGATGAAGATGACCACGTGTTGAACCTGCAGTTCAGCTGGAAGGGGCTGGTGAAGCCGGTCGGTGGCTCCTTCATTGGTGTCAGCCCCGAGTTTGAGGTGGCACTCTTCACCATAGTCTTCCTCATGTCGACTGAGAAGATGACGTCTGTGGTGGTGAAGGTGGATGAGTACGTGCTGGAGTTGGTGGTCTATCGGCACGGGCGATCCATTGGCACCTCCTACCCTAAACTGCTCAGCAGCAACAACAGGGATTTGTAATATTCCTCCACCCTGGCCTGGAAACATTCACAACATATTCAGCTGTCATGTAAAAATATTTTTGATAACCTTTGAAATAGTTCCTATGCGGTATAATTTTTTAGATAAACCCAGATCAGGCTCATTTTGCACTAAACTTTAGGCTTAAACTAACTAAATCAAGGTAATATTGTAGCCTAAACCTGCTGATCTGGGTTGTTATTAATCACATTTCTGCCATATTTTGTGTGCTATTGTGGAACAAATAAAACTGTTTGTGTTTACAAAGATGTCTTCACATTTTTATTCTCCAGTGTTATGGAAGTTAGGGTAGTTCTCTAGATTCAGAGAGAGAAACAACAAAAGTCATCAATTGTGCAACAACAGCGCCTCTCTGGTTCCTGTTTTGAATTGTCTGTCCTGGAATGCTCCCACGGTTTGCGCATGCGCACTCAGCCCACACTAGCCCATGTCATGTCAAACCTCAGAACTGACTGTTCATCTCCGGGCTGAAAACTACCCGAACAAGTGGTGAATGAGCAGGTAAAGCAACATACGCCTAGAAAATCTGAATTATAATCACTGAAATGATAATAGTGACACCGACAGTCGCCCTCTCGTTAGTAAATAAACTTTTCGAGTGGTCTAAGGTAGGGTTAATGAACGTTAGCTTAGCTAGCTGCCTCAGCAGCCCGCTAAGCTAACGTTAACGTCAGTTGGCTTAAAAGAAGCTAGCAGCAGCAACGAGCCACTGGCTGTCTGTTTGGGTGAGGCACCTGACAACCGCTCACATGATTCGATACTGCGACCAGCTTGTTGACATTACACAGCAAGCAGCTTTTCCGATTTGTTTGTGTTTGTAGGTTTATTTTGGACCGCTTCATATCCCCTTTGGGCTTGTTGGAAAAACAAGCCACAGGAACATGTTTGCTAAGAAGAAGAGGGCACCAATGCCCAAGGGTCAGGGCGCTGCTGCAGCCAAACAGGTGAGAACAACACCAGCGCTACTGCCTTATTTTGACAGATACGCGCTACTGGCAGGTCTCTTCATTGTAACCTGTTAACTAGCTAAGTAGCTAGCTGTGGGGATGAAGTTTTTGTTTACTTCCTCGTTCCAGATGGGTCTGTTTGTAGACTTCAACCCTGAGGAAATGATGATGGGTATTGAGGAGAACCTGGACGACCCGGACTTGGAGGCTGAACTTGCTGCTATCACAGGGAATACAAATGCTGCTGGAGGAAAGGCCAAGCAGAAGGCTAGGAGTGAGTGCAACACTTCTGATTTGTTACTGGGAGATATTCAAAAGTTTGACAAATGATCTGAGGAGGCCACTTTGTTTTTTTATGTGAGGTCCTGTTGTCCTCGTAACCTGTGCCAGTATATATTGTGATAACATGTAAGTTGCTGATATGTTCCTGCAGCAATGCAAGAAGTAGTAACGCCTGCACACTTGCTCCATGCCACAAAAGTTTAATAGTGACAACGTTTCGATCCTACTTGGATCTTCGTCAGGTCAAAATGTTTGAAAAACGGAAACCACACCCATATTTATACATCATGCACACCCATAGGCTGACAAGCTCTATGATGGCAGGTGTGTTTAACCATCCAATTTAATAAAGTACATAGAAAACAGATACATAGAGAAAAAAACAGTAGTACAAAAGCCATACTTCAAAAATATCAAACATACATGTATATCTTATATATAAGCATAAACATAATATCAGATACAACATCCCATATATCAAAATCTACATCACCTACGTTCAAAAATATGCAACCAAGACAAATTCCTGCACATTTATTATCCCGGTTGAATAAAAACATTCTGATTCTGGCACTGGTACCAATAATGAGAACACGTATTACACCATGATTTGTGCTATTGGTCTCACATGTAAACATGGTAAGATACATGACGACATGTTTGTGTTTCAGCCCCCTTGCCCATGGAAGATATAGCAAGGATGGCCGACGAGTGTATGAAAGACATGGATGAGGATGAGGATGATGATGACTTGGAAGACGATGAAGATCTATTGGTTGGTGTTCATGCACATTTATCTCTGCTCTCACGCTTCTATATTCTGACGTGTTGTTTGGTTATTGATGAGTTTCTGTTTCTTTTTCCCATCAGGCAGAACTACAGGAAGTGGTGGGTGAGGAGGAAGGCGAGGATGCTGTAGCTGCTACCTCCACATCCTCTGCCACTGCTGAATCCTCTCCAGCTGATACACCAGAGACCCCAACGCCACAGGTATGATATATGTTGCTTTCTGACCGTCTCAACACTGATACGGCTTTGAAATTGAAAATATGTCACCAAAATGCCTTGAAGTGAAGGATAAAATCTGAGTCCAAATGCCACTTTGGCTGGTAGATGAAAAAGTTAGTTTCATTGCTGATTGCCAGTAGGAGAGTCTTAGTCGTTGTAACCTGAGATATAGAAATGCAGAAGCTGTAAGCAATATTTTATTGCCTCTACTATTAATCTGTCAAACACTTTACATTCTCAACTCACATGCTGAGTAATTCCTTGACCTAACATAGATTTATGAGCTGTTTACAAGCATTATTGATGATACTTGGCTGTTGCTTTGGTATTTCGCTCCCTCAGAAACATCAGGAAGCAAAGGTCCCCGCCGCCCCAGGCAGCCTCCAACACACCTTAGAGGAGAGGATAGCCATGTACAAGACGGCCATACAGAACGCTAAAGCTGCAGGGGAGTCGTCTAAAGCCAGGAGATACGACAGAGGCCTGAAGGTGGGTGACAGTAAGCGATTACATCTAAAAGAAAGCTCCAGAGTAATCAGATTACAGATACTTTAAAAAATAAAATACTGGTCAAATGCTCCTGAGAAACAAGTCTGAGGGGAGTTCTGGCCGAGATTCTACACACAAAAGACATTTTACACAACTTTTAAAATAAAAGTTAATCATGACTGTAGGTGAAATCAAATTACAGATTGTTGATGATCTTGTTAACTTCATATTCTATATATTTTCAAGGCAGATAGTTGGCTGAGTTGGACTAATTCAGTGGATGATGTTAATGATGACAATTTCCATCATGTAATCAGTATTATGTGACAGACTACATTTTAAAAGTAGTGTTCACAGTCCTGTCCATCCAGTCAATTTTTAGGCTCCATCATGGTAGGGAGTGTGCTCATTTGTCATCATTTGACGCTACACTAGGCAACTTTGAACATTATTCCTCTATAACAGAGTTTTAGTTATGATTCTTTTATTGTCTGTGAAACACAAGATGAAGATGAATATTCTTCTTCTTATTGCTCTCTGCAGACCTTGGAGACCATGTTAAGTGCCGTCAAAAAAGGGAGGACTGTGAACGAGGCAGAGATCCCTCCCCCTGTTGCCACTGGAGCCGCCGGTTCTGCCTCTCAACCCGCTGCCCCCCCACGACCCGCTGCCCCCCCACGACCCGCTGCCCCTGCTCCTCCAGAGCAGCAGGGGGAGTCGGAGGCCGAGATGACGCCTGCGGCACCAGAGCTAGTCGAGCCGAGCAGCGAAGAGGAGCAGTCGTCCTCCGCCACGCTGCCCACGCTGAGCAGCCTCCCCTCTCCAGGACAGGAGACAGAGGCACCCACCAGTCAGTCAGATGGTCAGTTGTAGTTGGCAAGAGTATAAAAAGGACTATCAGTAGTAATATTGTGTATTAGTGAAAAGAAAGCTTAACACATGCAGTCAGAGTGGTCATAAAGACTTGTGGAATCCAAGATTTGACAGCTTTGTTTTGCCGTTGTACCAGTCAAATGCTTTTTATAATAAAAAATAGACTGTTTGGTTATATGTTTAAGTGTCTGGTAGAGTAGGCAAAATTACCAGCCACAACCAAAATTTACATTAATACTTAAACATTTCATTTAATTCCCCACCCTGTGCAATAAAAGACACTACACTTAATCATGAATACAATACATTGACACACTGTAAGTATATGGGAATGAACTTGCAGACGTTTGGGATTGTTGGTTTCCTCACATTTATTTATAATAGTGGCACTTTCGGGTAAATTTGTTCTCTCAGTTTAATTGGTTCATCAGTTTAATCATTGCTAGTTTTCACCAGTCTGTTTCGAAACAGAGATTTTGAATACTCAGGGCCAAGTTGTTGCCTCCTTAAAACGAAAAGCATTCTGAAAATGTGATGAATACGCGCTTTCATTGTGGTGGTTGTTTTGTGTTTTTGTCTGGTGAATCCACAGTGGGCGAGGCGACCAAGGCAGTGCTTTTGGAGAGGCAGAAAGAATACAAGATGGCCGCTTTGAGAGCCAAGAAGCAAGGAGATGTGGAGAATGCTAAGCTTTATATAAGAACCAGCAAGGTAAGTTAAAGGACTGCAACCTGGTGGATTTGGTTTGATGTTATGGGACTTTTTGTCTAAGGCCTGATCTTGTGAGACAGTGTCTAGTGGGCTAGTGGGCTTGGTAGCGATTCTTTGACAATTTGACTATTTTACTTCAGAATCATTGTCATTGCCGAGTACAATAAATACACAGGAATTTGTCCTGCTGTGTTATGCTGTGCCAAAATTTCCATCCCCTAAAGAATGTGTTTCCCTGGTGTGTGTCCTCCTTTTGTCCTCAGTGTGTGTTGTTGTTGTTTTGCCACCGCACACGGAAATTACCTCGGTGGAAATGTATGTAGATTAATGTATTACAAACAAAAAAATAACAAGATGTGTCTGTAAGATAGAGGCTTACTTTAAAGTGTGGGCGCACCAACGCCCACACTTTGAAGTTTAACTAACTGTCATCATCCACATTTTAAAGTAAGCCTTCTTCTTCATCTTCAGACACATCGTATTATTTTTTTGTTTGTATTATTTAATGCCCAGTATGTGTTTGTCCATTGGAAATACAGAAGAACCCACGCAGCGCTCTTTCTCTTGTTCTGTGAGACTAATGTATTACCTGGCAACTTGTAAAATCAATGGATGCTTGTGGTTTGAGATAAGATCACAAAAAAGCGCACTCTCCTTTCATCATGAGGCAGCCAGGTAGATTTTGTTTTTGTTCGGCTACTGTCATTCTTTGGAATCTTGTGAAATGTCTTTACAATATCATGTTGCTGTTTCAAAAGCCAGCGTTAGGAAAGCAATCAATGAAATTTTAAATTGAGACACACAGTTGAGACACCGCCAGGGTAATCACATCAGAACACGTGGGTGCAGAGGCATATCAACAACTTTTACATATTTTACATACTTATTTGCATGATATATACTGACACATTACAAGGACAACAGGACCTTACAGTCAGTGCTGAGGGACAATGTAAGACATACTATGGACTGTAGACTACAGATATCTCTCTACATGTACGTATACATTTAATATTCTGTCGCTATGTGAATTTGAGCAATGCGGTATTCAGTATGATTTTGTTCTTCACTGCAGCATAAGCTGGCGGGAAAGATCAAGATATTGTTTTACATTTATTATCAAATGAGCCCTTAGAGTGAAACGGAAGTCAGTCCTGTATTGTGTTATATTGTGTTCACTCTTTCCTTGATTCTGTGCCTAAATTCAATGCATGTGTTTGCCTTTACAAGCTGAACACAGAGGAATGAAGCTTAGTTTCTGCTGGAACTGGAAGCAGCATTTCCACATCTATTTGCTGAGCAGAGCGAGTTTCTGTCGAAGGAATGTAGCAGCAGGCTGAGCAGCAGCAATAGTGGATGCAGTGCGCTTGTTAACCTGATGTTTGAATTCCCCTGTCTCGTAGAGTTGCACAGTTATGGCTAAAGTGATAATTCCGATGATTTTGCTTGATATTCTAATCAGGATTACAAATCATGGTTATTAGTCTTGATGATTTAAGGAATAAATCTGTTTTTGCATCTTATAACGACATCTAGACTTTGTTGATACAACAGGGATTTTACATGGAGTAAAACAGAATTAGATGTTTTATTTTTGCAGAATTCCTCAATTAAGTCACGATATACAATTATACATGATTAACTGTGCAGCCGTAGTTTCTCACTGCACTCTCTGACTGCTCCGTTTCTCTCTCAGCTATGTGAAACATGCCAGCCGTTTGGAAGATGACAAAGACCACCATTATGTTTGACAGTCTTGGGATTTTTGTATTTCTCTGTGCAGAAGTTTGATGCAGTGATCGAGGCGTTGGAGAAAGGACAGGCAGTTGACCTGAGTGGCCTACCTCCCTCCCCAGGACAGGGTAAGGAGGGTGTTACAAAAACTCTTTTACTTTTAGTATATACACAGTTATAAAACACTGAAGTGAAGTGATTAAAAAAAACCCACAGAGATAAAATTAGATGATAAAAAAACACAGAGGAGATGCAATCAGTAATCTGTGCAAGTGAAATAAAATAAACCCTCAGGGGCTTAAAAAACACATCACAACTCAAAACAAACAGCCACAAAAAATCAAGTCAACTAAGACTTGACTAAGGCTAAGGCTAAGACATGATTGCACTGGATAACAGAATTTAAATGACAACAGAAACAACATGGTGGAAATCAAAATATGTGAATCAAATCATAGTGAATCAAAATAGCACTGTCATAGCCACATCACTCTATTTGGAATATTTATTTATTTTTGAGCACACAAATACTAGATTATAGTAGCAGAAAGTAGAGACTAGAGATGAAATGTGCAGGGGAGCTAAGAAACCTGAGAGAGGAAAGAATGCAGATGAGGTATTCTATAATCAATGGCTTTATCAATAAGTAATATCAGCAAGTTGCATAAAATACGTCCAATTGATTTTCCTAGATTTGTTCTTAGTAGGTACAGTATTGTTAAAGGAGTTGTAGCCCACAGTGTCTGTTTCTTGAATGTGGTACTGTATGATTCAATGAACCTCCTGTTATTCTGCCATAGTGGAACAAGGAAGCTCTGCAGCAGTGAGGGAAGCTGCCTCCGGGCAAAACACACAGGTCACACAACCGGTTGCAGCAGACCCAGGTGACAGCAATACTTCCTACTGTATGTGTGTGTGTGTGCATGCATTTGAGTGTGTATATGTCTTATGTGTGTTGTTTATTTCTCTTTTCTTTGAGGAAAACTTGTTATGCCACCCAGTTTTCTCATCTTTATGCTGCCGTGTAGCTTAAAGGATTTGTAATTCTATCACCAGTAGCATACAGTAGGTTTGACTGTGTGTCTGTGCGGTCTCTTTAAGCACAGAGGCAGGTGAGATCCAGCTGTGGCTTGGTAAAAACACGCACGTGCTTGCACACCACAGGCAGCACATTTCCTCATCATCTCCTCCTAATTTCACCTCAACTCTTCAGTCAGACTGAGCAGCAACATGAGAGAGAGACTTGAGCTGACGTGAGCTAGTTGTCTGGATCTAGACTCTAAAACTGAAGTCAAAGATGATGTATAACGTCAAGTGGAAATCGCAGGGCTTGAGCTATGGAAATAGATTTGTATTCAAATATTACAGTACAGTTAAGTATTACCAGCCAAAAGGACATTTTCTCCCAGCAACAAATCTTTTTTTTAAAACTTCTGTTTATTGGAATTTTGCATTTTACAAATCACAGAATCAACATATGAAATAATTCCAATATAATCCCCATCCCTCCCCCGCTCCCCAACATATCACCCACCCCCCCAGCAACAAATTTACTGTAACTTTACTTTAGCTACAGTATCAACTGTGTTATGTATATTTTTCACATAGCAGTGACGTTGAGTTATCTTAAATGTATTCTGAGTCTGAGTCTTACATCCTAGCAATAATATTTTCTTACTTAACACTGGTTTTGAGGTGAAATCTCAAAGTTATTTAAAAAAAAACATGGGGAAACAGTGATGTATACAATGTTGTCTCGCTCCCTCAGCCCCCGCCGTCCCATCAGTCCCTGCTCCTCCCAAGGACGTGCTGGAGGCCCTTGAGCAGAGGAGAGCCAAGTATGTGGAAGCCTCTGCTCAGGCCAAGGCCAGCGGAGACGACCGCAAGGCCCGGATGCACGACCGCATCGCCAAGGTACGCCGAGCCCTCTGCAACGTCTCTGTTAACATTCAGAGAATACATTTTCCTAATAATGAGTAGAATAGAGCTCACCACACCTGATGTTCAAGCTCAGTCTTTTTAGCTGTTTAGCTCTCAATTGATTCAAGTGTTATAATAAGTGTTATGAAATAGCACACTATTTAAAAATGAGGATTGGAGGTTTTTATGTGAGATAGAGGTCTATTTTAGTGCAAAGTGCAAAAAGTACAAGGTGCATATCACTGATTTCATTAAGTTCAAAAGCATTGATCTTTTTACTTCTGGTAGGGATCATCTTAGTAGACCTTTTCTTTTTTGTCAGTTCTTGTACATTTTAAAGGCAATATACAATCAACAACCTCTGTTCAAGGAGATTTGTCATGTTGTTGGTCATAACATTAAAACACAAGAACATGTATATAGAGAAACAAAGAAAAGCAATAGAGATACTGCATATAGAAATGGAGAAAACAAACAATTAAGACAGCATCCATCATAGAACCATCATAGAGTAACAAACCTGTTCTCCCCCCTAAAAAAAAAAAGAAAAAAAAAAAAAAAGTTGCGTCCTGCTTGTGTATCCCAGGAAATTATGTTAGACTTTTCTAGTTGAAAAGTAGTGATGCCATGGTCTGTTTCAAAACATTTAACCTCTACTCTACTACAGCAATACCAGAGCGCCATCCGAGCTCACAAAGCAGGAAAACCTGTCAACTTTGAGGAGCTCCCGGTCCCCCCTGGTGAGATTCTTTTATGTTATGTTTGTTTTTGAATGGGCAGCGTAGTTTTTAAGTTGCATTTAGATCTGTAAAATTGGATTCACTCTGTATTTGCAGTTCTGTAGTCCCAGGTTGTTAGTATGTACTGTGTTCCTGTGTAAATTATCAATATGTCTGTGCCAGTGCGACGTTATGTCGGACTGTGTGTATACAAAGTGAGAACTGTGCTAATCAGAGTGAACAAATGTTTGTATCCTACAGGCTTTCCTCCAATCCCAGGCCAGGAGGCGGCAGGAGCTGAGCAGGGATTCGCTGCTGTGCTGGAGGCAGCCAATAAGCTTGCCTCTACTGACACTACAGAAGTAGGGGATGAGGAGGGAGATGAGGAGAAAGAAGAGGAGGTGGGATATCTTTTGAAATGCATGACCCAGGCAGCGTTGCATAATCATAGTCTTTTGATCTTATCGCTTTTGATTAATAATGGTTGACCTGTGTGAGAGTCTTAAAAGTGTCTGCTCTCTCTACCGTTTGCAGTCTAAGCCTCCTGTTCCAGACAAGCCAAAGAAGCCCATATTAGCTGTGCCTCCGACAGCTCAGGTGAAAAAACGGACTCCCTCTCCGTCTCCTGACAGAACGTCCACCAGGGAAGGCCTCTCAGCAACAGGTCGGTCCCAGCAGAAACACCTGAGCAACTAACATTATCTCCAAAACACCAGAGACTCAGATCAGCAACTTAAGAAACCAGTCGGCAGAAATCCAGTCATTTTTTTGATTGAGAAAAACA
The DNA here is from genome assembly GCF_046629955.1 of Centroberyx affinis. Lineage (NCBI taxonomy): Eukaryota > Metazoa > Chordata > Actinopteri > Beryciformes > Berycidae > Centroberyx > Centroberyx affinis. The sequence continues at coordinate 22,194 of NW_027279306.1, read as the reverse complement.
TCTGAGGATGTTAACTAGTTAACTAACCTAGTTTCTGCAGAAATAGAGAAGACCTGATGCACACTCAAACCACATCAGTTGTGTTTCACGTCATGTTTACAGTAGGTTTTCTTTAGAGATTCCCCTCGGTCATCCTTTCCCTCTTCTTGTTCGTCCTGTAGCGGCTCAGCAGCTGGACTTCCTGGAGGGCCGCAGGAAGCAGTACATGAAGGCGGCTCTGCAGGCGAAGCAGAAGAACGACATGGAGCAGGCCAAGCAGTTCCTCCGCACCGCCAAGGGCTTCGAACCCATGATTGAGGCGGCCCGCAGCGGCAAGACCGTGGACATCAGCAAGGTCAGAACCCGCTGGGAAGTGGATGTACTCTATGTTTGTGAACTAGAGCTGCAATGATTAATCGATTAGTTGTCAACTATTAAATTAATCGGCAACTATTTTGATAATCTATTAATCGGTTTGAGTAATTTTTTCAGAAAAATCTGTCAAAATTCTCTGATTCCAGCTTCTTAAATGTGAATATTTCCTGGTTTCTTTACTCCTCTATGACAGTAAAATGAATATCTTTGGGTTGTGGACAAAACAAGACATTTGAGGACGTCATCTTGGGCTTTGGGAAACACTGATCGACATTTTTCACCATTTTCTGACATTTTATAGACCAATCAACTAATCGATTAATCGAGAAAATAATCGACAGATTAATCGACAATGAAAATAATCGTTAGTTGCAGCCCTGTTGTGAACTGAGATGTTTCTATGCAGGATTTATCCAACCCAGTTTACTACTGGAAATGAGACTTAACTTATTCAGATCTGCCAGTGGGAAGAGATTTGGAAGAGAGCAGGGGAACTCACGCTGCAATTCTTTTTCTAAATATTGCAGTTGAGATATTAACTGTGATACATGTGGACACAGCTTTGTACACATAATTTTTTTTAGTGCTTAAAAAAATGTTTCAGAATAATGTGGACAGAGGAGAAAATGAGATGCTGATGCTTAGAATTTGCTCAGTTTGATTAAAATGAAACATTTCCTGTGACGCAGCTTGATTTATTGGCAAGGTATTCTACACAAAGCCAGAATACTCTGGTTAGGAAACTATCTGACACACTGACTGAGATGAGAGCTTCTTGCGAATTGGAATTTGAAACAATAAATACTGCAGTTCTTTTATTTTTATTTTTTTTCTGAGTGATGGTGCAGCCCTAAAAGAGATGAGATAATAGACACTCTTGTCAAAAGTCAATTTTAACTCTGGCTGAGGGCACAATATGTTTTCCTAAAAAATGGTGTAAAAAGGAAGGGATTAAAAACAGATATAAAACCCAATGATAAAAGGGAAGAAGAATACATAAATGAGTAGCAAACAATAAAATAGATTCAGTGTGTCAGCCATTAAGAAAGGCAATTCTGTGAAAATATGTTTTGAGCTGTGTTTTAAAGATGCTACATGCAGCATTTTCAAACATCAGTATATCATTGTCAAATTAGTTGTGATATCTTCATATATTTACCATAAACAAATGAGAGCATGGTGGAGATGATTGGTAGCCTCTAGTTGGATTGTTTGTGCCAGTGTTTCTCAAACAGTGACAGGATTACCATACAGTCCCACAGTAGTTGTCCCTGTGTGTGTTGCAGGTGCCATCGCCCCCTGGTGACGAAGATGAGGACTTCATCCTGGTGCACCACAGTGATGTGCAGATCTCAGAGAAAGCAGAGGCGGTTTACACACAACTGGCCAAGATCCTCAAAGAGCAGTATGAGGTAAAGCTGCAGGATTAGGACTAAAATGAAAACCCTCATTATCTTGATAGATATTGTACGATTTGGGGAGCAAAAGTTTTTTCATTTACAACTACAGTGGGTGTTTGAAATGAGATTAATTTACATTTCCCAATGTTGTTGATTGTGTAAATTAAATTCATGACATAACTAACATAAATAACATAATTATGAGGCCCTAGTGGTATACTGGAGCATCACAGTTAGGGGTGGAAAGAAAAGATAGGATGTAATATGAATCATGTACATGGGGAAACTGGGTCATTACAGCAGCCAATAGTAATAGGAAAAATATAATTTAAGTAAGAATATAGCAAATGGGCATTATAAATATACAAAATCAACAATTTCAACACTTGAACACATTAAGTAGACTGTAGTAGAATAACAAATACTGGTTCTAAATTGATGTTTTATTTCAATACATTTCTGTATTGAGTGAATACATACAAGTTTACAAGTGCTTTAAACATTTATACACACCATCTGCTGAGCTAGATAACACCATGCTCAGTTAATTTCCTCAGTTAGAATCTGTAGTATCTATCTCGAAGAAAACCTGAGCTCTCACTTTTAAGAATTAGACATTTCTAAGCTTTCTGATGCCTTTAGATGCATCAGAATCAATTCTCATGCCAAAAGTTGGTTTTGTTTTGTTATTCCAACCCGGTTACTCTGCTCCATAACGCCTTGCTGTTCTCAAGATAATTCCATAAGATGTTTTGTTTCTTCTCACTTTCCTCTTTTAGAAATGTATGACTTACTCCAAGCAATTCACACACCTGGGGAACATCACAGAAACAACAAAGTAAGCTCTCTGCATCACTCAGAGCATTTTCAGTTTTGTTCATGATTTCAGGTTTACACATGAACCCCATCCATTTCTGACACCAGATTGCTGTTGTCGTGCTTTTTTCTGCTTTTTGTGTCCTTGATCATATCCCTGATTAGTGCAATGTTAAAATACACATTGAAAAGCATGAACAGCATGACATAACACATAGGTAGTGAGAGTGTGTAGTAGGGTGATGTCTCAAAGAGGATGTTCCCTCCTTTTTGTGTGTGTGTGTGTGTTTATGTATACGTGTATGCGTATGTGTGTGTGTGTGTGTGTGTGTGTGTGTGTGTGTGCCAGGTTTGAGAAGATGGCAGAGAGTTGTAAAAAGAGTCTGGAGGTCCTGAAGCTGTCTCAGTCCAGAGGTCTGGATCCTCCCAAACACCACTTTGAGGAGAGGACATATAACACCGTCAGGTCGGCAAAGTCAACATTCACAAAATTAACATTTAGATTATTCTGAGTTCTGAAGTTTTGAGTCAGGAGTTTTCAAGGTAGAAAAAAATGGAAAACTGCCTGTGATAGGATGAAAGATAGGATGAAAATTTTAATGAGCATGTTTCCTTACCTAGCTGAAATAGTAAAAAAAAGTAGATTCAGTGGTGTCATAGGGTTACATTTTCCTTCATCATAATATTGAATTTGTAAGGAAATAGCGATTTCTGCTTCTACTCCAGAGCCGGTGGGCGGTCAACTCCTATTGTTGTTTTTTGTTTTGTTTCTTGCCCATCTCTTTGCTGATTTTCTTGCGTCTTGACCAGTCATCCTTTCTTCCCCATGTGGGTGCCAAAGCAACAAATCACTCACCATCTCTCTCTCTGTCTATTTTTCTTTTCTTTTTTCCTCCCTTCCTTTCTTCCAGGATATTCCCAGAGCTGAGCAGCACTGAGATGGTGGTGGTCGTTGTCAGAGGGATGAATCTTCCTGCTCCTAGTGGTAACGTTGACTTGACTTACATTCAGCAGTGCACCTCTCACACCAGTCCAAACTTACACATATGGGTTCCTACACAAGGCTGGAAAAGTATGGAAAGTGAATTTGATAATGTCCAGCTCTTAAATGAAAAGTTGAGGAAATGCACAAAAATCTCTGATATGAAAAAGCTGTCTGGAGAAATATTACTCAGTCCTAAACACATATGACTACAACAAATTGTATGTAGTTGCAGACCCACAAGCATTTCATATTGTATAATTTGTTGTGAAGAATAGCCTTCTGCTATAGACTGATATGGCCTTACTGACTCTGAACAATTAAACACTGACCAAAACCTAAAATTCAGTCAAGAAATATGGAATATTAAAATGTAAAACATGCTTTGTTGTAAACTCTCTCCTACTCTTCCTTCAGGTATCCAGACAAATGACCTGGATGCCTATGTCAAGTTTGACTTCCCCTACCCCAGTACGGTAAGTGAGCTAAAGCTACGTCTTGTTTCCTTTTTATAGTCACTTCTGGCTGCTGAGGGATCTCAAACTTGTAGTGTTTTTCACAGATCTTTGGTTTCTTTTTTGTTACCAACAGGAGCAACCGCAGAAACACAAAACAGCCGTCATCAAGAACACTAACTCCCCAGGTAAAACATGACGCTAGCTGTAGATCAATGTGTGTGTGAGTTGATGTTTGTGTTAGCAGCATGGAAGAATTGTTTCCTGAAAATCATCATTCAGTATTTCTTAAACATGGAGAATCTAGTCAGTAAAAGTGTTATTTTGTTAACCGAGTACTTAGTTTTATCTACCATCCTTTTAAACATTAATTTGTTTTAATTGAATTACCAATCATTTTATAAGAGCAAATGTCACTTTTCTCATTTCGGAGCAAAACTCTTCATGTATTTGCTGCTGCAGTGAAAATTACAGAGCACAGAAAGAAATACAGTACATTAGCTATGAAAATAATTGCAAATTGCCATCCTTATTTTGCATCTAAAAGTTATTTTTTTTTAATTTTCTAAGATGACGAATTTATGTTTAGGAGCATATGAAGCATTTCATTCCAAAATGAGATATCCACCATTTGGAAAAAATTAAGCCTACTCTGACAAAATGAATGCTGGCATGAAAGTAAAGCATATTATCGGTCACCATTGAAGTTATGAGTCATATGATCTTTGTTTACAGAGGGATTATGTTTTTGAGGATGAAATCATCTGTTTTTGAAATACAATATATTGAAATATTGACTGAAGAATTATATTATTTTTCTAAAATGGATATATAGCTTAAATGAACACCTCTTCACCGGTGATCTCTTTTCACCAGAATACAACCAGAGCTTCACCCTGTCCATCAACCGGAACCACCGCGGCTTCAGGAGGGTGCTGCAGTCCAAAGGCCTCAAACTGGAGCTGCTGCACAAAGGGTGAGTCACTTCCAGACCTGCTTACTCACTGCATGTCCTAATCTTCACTTAGCTGTTGAATGGAGATTGTGACCCGGAGTGAGAAAATCCACCCTCTGGTTAGATAATCAGGGCGGCAGGTTGGTTTAGAGGCACTGAGGCCGATAATCAGGTGCTTACCGGTTTGATCCCTGGCACCGATCCGAGGAAATGCTCACGTATATGTGGGGCTATTGTGTACAGTGTCTCAGGGTTCCCACGTTGCTTGAAAATTCTTGAAAGTTTGTAGTTTTGAGAAAAATAAAATGAGGCCTTAAAGGTTTTTGAAAATTAATGGATGGCCTTGAAAGTATTTGATTTCTCTCCGGACCTCTTCCTCGTCTTCCCATCAAGCAGCAGTTTTAAGAAGATTTCATCAGGATTTCTTGACTTGATCAGATCAGTAGAAAATGAGACCTCTATGATGTCTAATTTTGACCAATGTCATGTCTTAAAACAGACCAATTTTGAGACCCTTGAATTTCACCAAATAAGACCTTGAAAGTCATTGAATTTGATGTTTAAGTGAGCGTACCAAGGGCTTGTGAATTAAAAAAGAAGAAAAAGAAGCCAAGTACTGGCCAAAATAATTAATATGTATTTTTCATAGAAACATGTCACCCTACTCGTTTTCAATGCTGTTTCCTGTACAGAATCAGGATCTGTGTGAAACATTCAATAAAGAGACAGGAGCCGATTGAGAGTTTTAATTTAAAACTTGCTCAATCACTATCTTCGTCATCATTTTTTTCTTTTTAGTCTTTCAATAACAGGTGATTTTATGCTCACAAACCTGCTATGTGTCGCCACATGGGAACAACGCTAAGTTTCCACTGACTCGTTAACCATCCAGGCTGCGGAGAAACGGGAGGAAAAGTTTGCTGAAGTTTAGACACGACAGCTTTATGTAGAGCCAGCAGCGAAAACAAGCAGCCAATCAGGAGCCTGTTTGATACAGAGCCACTGTTTTGTTTTGATATGATTGGCTCACGGTCAGAGAGAGTGTACGGTGGTCAGCAGGGACAAAATCTGAGAACAGGCAAAAACCAAAGACTGTATAATTGAGCCAAATGTGTCACTCTTTGGTTTATTCACCAAATGTTACCAGTGTTTGGTGCTTGTCGGCTGTTAATTTCAGACTCAGATTGTGTGTTTACCCAGGTGAGATATGTCTTCAAGCTACATGTGTAAATTGGCCAGTAAACTAACCATCCTATCCACTCCTCTCACATCCAGTCATGTCAGAGCACCTGAACGGGAGCTATGTGTTGTCCTGTGTTATTATGGTGAGACTGTGACGGTGATGTCACTGCTGTGTGTCTCCTAACAGGGGTTTCCTGCGGAGCGACAAGCCGGTTGGGACGGCCCTCGTGAAGCTGGAGAAACTGGAGACCCAGAGCGAAATCAGGGAGATCGTAGAGGTGAGGCCTTCTGGACTGAAATGGACTGTAACACAGAGAGAGATAATAAGGGAATTGTTGTTTAGTAGAGGAGAGTAGAGTAGAGTTTGATCCTCGGCCAGCAGGAGATACATGTGTTTCCAGATGCTTGTTTTCTTACATGCACAAGAGTACTGTGTGCTACGGCTGTCGATCTCTCCTAAAAATAAAATTACAGTATCCATTGACTGAAATGAGTCAAATTCGACCGAAATTTGAATATTAAGGGTAATATTTACATACAATATTGACAGATGAAAACAGAGTGAAATGAACAGACAACGTGTTCTAAATGGATAGAGATTCTATCTTCTATGCGGTCTTTCTGTTCAATTTCTTGAATGATTTGAGTTGTGTTCAGCTGATTCTTGCGGTTTACTGAGGGGAATACAAATATCTTCCAAACAGCAATTGGAGAAGTAGTTCAGTTGAGCAGTAATCTCCTCGTCAGACTGGATGTTTTCTGCCATCAAGCAAACAAGCGAGCATGTATGTGCTAAAAACAAACTAGTGGGACAGCAGAGTGATAGAGAATGAGAGCCTATGGAGCCAAGGAATGGGCAGCCAGTGATGCAATTGGCTGTTAAAAAAAGATTTTGACGCATTTGATGGGCAGGCGGCCATTCAAAGTCAATTTTTGACATTCAACTGAAATTCAAACACTGAAATTCGTTCTGACCGCCTTACTGTGCGCCTGTGAATATCAGAATGTAAGGATGTAGCTGTACTTCATTTGGACTCGTCATCTTCTCTCCTCCTGTATCAGGTAATGGACGGTCGTAAGGCCACAGGGGGGCGTGTCGAGGTGAGAGTCCGTCTGCGGGAGCCTCTGAGCGGACAGGACCTGCAGACCGCCACCGAGCGCTGGCTAGTCCTCGACCAGTCACAGGTAGCCACACGACCAGCGTTACATATACCGATCCAGTGTTTTCACCACATTGTCCCCAACATGAAGGCTGCAATAAGTTTCTACAAAGCTCTTGACTTTGGTACGTTTTTGTCTCTCAGGTTCTTCTTTAGACGCTGCTGCAAGATGAAAGACCGCTAACAAGGTACAGGTAATTATTTTCTCCTTTTCCCTTTTGTCTGAAATGAATGAACGCCTACATGTGGGGATTTTAGAGCAACCCGCCCTTTGCTGTTCCTCAAATGATGCAACTACCAAAAAGTATGGTTCTGGATTCAAAACATCACGCAGAACATCATCTGTTCCCCCCTGCAGGTTTATTATCTGTTATCTAATTAGTGTCCTTTTACCTCAAAATCATTCAATTAAACTTAGAAGTTTCAAGACATACTATATATTTGGGTGAGTTTGATGATTATTTTCAAGTTTAATTTTCACTTAAATTTCCAGAAGAAACTGACCAACAACGGCACACGTCTTTGTCTTCCAGATTAAAGGCACTCAATCAAAAACACTCGGAGGAGGAGGAGGAGGAGGAGGAGGAGATGGAAGGAGGCAGGGATTCTGATGAGAGGGACGGTCTGTCGTCCGGACCGCCGGGCTCCGGCTGTCCGACCCAGACCTACACGGGTCTTTTGACGTCTTAAACTTTGCACACTGCGAAACACAGAGCTCCTTTCACACAGCGGGCCACCAGGAGGAGGCAGGGAGACGCCGTATGGAGGGCCAGCTGGCCGCTCGCTCTCCTCCGCTGACGCCGTGCCGCTCGTCTGTCTTCGGTCTGAGAACGCGCTGCGGGACGGGCGTATTCTCTGACCGAGCGTTCACACAACTAGCAACTTGTGCAACCAGTTGACGGAGATCAATTCGTTGTCTGTGGCTCTGTTCCCTCGTGTGTCGATGTGGAAAACTTGGCTACAGCTGGACTTTGGGGCGACACCGGCCGTCAGACATCAGACAGGTTGCTAGCAGGGTGAACGCAGAGTTAAGGTGGTGATACACAAGGCAAACTTATGTGGTGAATGCTCCCTGTGTGATTAAAGGGAAGGTTCAGCGATTTTAGAAGCCATCGCATTAATCACAAATCAATCCACTCTTAGAAAATGCCAAAAGTTTTTACATTAGCGCTTGCGTTTCTGTGAAATCAGCAATCACCTCCTATTATCATTTGTTAGCAACACTAGCACAAGTCAATGGGGTATGAAACCATAACTCTTAAAATCACTTGCAAGCCATTCCATACACTTCCAGTAATAGTAAGAATACGTAGTAGAACTTGAAAACAAATGCTAACAGGAGGCTGGTGCTGATTTTCTCAGAGACAAAAACTGATATAAAAATGATTTGAATGTTACAATAGTGGACAATGTTAGTGATCAATAGGATAGACCTCTAAACTCACTGAACCTTCCCTTTAAAGCGACATTGCTGAGGAAACTGCTCAGTCACTGTTGTCGGTCACAGTTGCCCAACAAGTTGCCCGGCGTATCGCTCCTGACTCCTTGAGCGCGGCGGAGCGGCCTTCGCTCGTGTCGAAGGGGCTCGACGTTAAGCTAACCTGATCCTGCTGCCCTACATGACTTAGTTTATATCAAAGAATGTGTACATACTCCTTATATATACGGCTCTGGTTTCTAGAATTGCACCTATGCACTAATACCAAAGTAATCACTGTTGCTGTAAGATCCTGCGTATCTGAATTGCCTTTAGCTGCCATACTTGTTAGCATGACACGATAATAATGTGTGTGGCCGAACGTGGGAAGGTTCAGATTACTTTTCCGACGTTGTCACTTGGACTGTTAGTTTTTATTTTTCCTTTTTCTATTTGGAACAGATCCACACCATTTCCCCTTCAGTGGCGAGGGAGACTGCCAGGCAGATGTTTATAAATGTTTTAAACTGTTATAATGGACAGGAATAAGCCAAGTAATATAATTCTAAGTGGTACGATGAGGTGTGAGATGTGATTATGTAATGCTTAAAAAATTATTATTTTAAAGACCACACTCCCTTTCTGGCACATATCACTTTTATTTGATTAATAATAAGCCCTTCTCACTGTGGCCACTAAGCAGTTTAAAAACATTGTCACTTGTCTTTGGGTTTAATATCTTTCTTGTTCTTGTCAAACCGGGTTTACACTGTATAGCACTGAGCTGTGCACACCAGTATCATAGGACTGAGGTTTGTTAACTTTTAATATTTTAGGAAAATAAAACTTGAAGGGTGTCATTCCAAAAATGCTATGTATCCATTTTGGGAAAAGAAATTGAAAATCAGTCATTATGACTCCAAAAGCACAGATGATTCTGTCCACAAAAATATAACTAATTATAAATATAACTAAAAGTCAAAGTTACAGGTTGACTCAACTTTAATAGTATCCCATATGTTTTACTTTAACGCTACTAATTATTGGCAATTATAAGACTGCATCACTGTTTTTCAAGCGGTGGATATCGCATTTTGTAATGAACCCTTCAGTGTTGTGAATGAGCGATGGCATTCTAACAGATGCTAAACAGGAAGCCATAACGGATCCGCTGAGCCAATTAAATCCCATTTCCAACAGGAATACCTCCACACCGCAACATTATCAAGTTGTTGTTACTGTATTGCTGTGGTCACAACATTTCCACGTTTCTCCTTTGTATATTCAGATTATATTTTGCGCAGCATCTTCAGGAAAAACTTCTCGAACCAACGAAACTGATCTGCCGTACTGGTTTGGGGAAACAGGCCTAATTAATTCAGTAACTCATTAAATGTTAAAACACACTGTTACCCTTCATTTTATTCTCTGTTAGAGTATGTTTTCATGACCCACTTCTTGTTTACAAAGATGAATGATGTCAGGTTGTTTATGAAGACTTTATCTCCAAAATGATGTACAGTATATCTGTTTTGGAAAACAATGTCAACTCTAAAATATACAGAATCCAGTCTATAAATGTTTTTTTTTTCTAAAGTTGCCTACTCTCCTTACAAAAGTATCATAACTTGTTTTACTTTTGCACTGTCAATCATTTTGTAAGAGTAGGTGTAGAGACTAGAATAATAAAAGAGTAGAAATCTTCCTCCTGACAATGTCGAAGGCCTCATCAGTCAATCAAAAGCTGTTGACCCTGAACAGCAGATAAAAAACAAAGCTCATTTCAATTTTCTATAAGTTTTTATTATACATATACTACAGTTTTTTGATAAAGACCGCTTTATTGACATTTGTAGTGTAAAGAAAAAAAAGATGTACAGGGTTTTTGGCTTTTCATACAGTTCTTTTTGACTGATGTCAATGTTTAATAAAAACAAAAGAAAGGATTTTAACAAAACCCAGTCAATGACAGGATTGTATGAATGGATTTTGTTCAGTTTCAATTTCATCCACAAAACATAAAATACTGTCAAAATGCAAACTTGATTTGCGCTCGTCACCATTGCAAGCTTGTTCCTGTATGCATGCAGTGTTATAGTTTGGATAGTAACATCTTACAACTGAATAATAAAATAAAAAAATGCTACTTTCAATAAAACAAATTGCACCTTTTGGATTATAGGACATATTGCACACCTCAGATAATGCCAAAAAACATAACAGGGAGCAAGAGTCAGAAAAATAAATCCTTAATGTCTCCTCTTCATTAATGCTATTTCATATAAAGAACTGCCAATGGAAGCTAACGGAAGCTTCTCCCCTGAAAGCCGTGTCACACAGTGAAGACACAGTGATGCGTAACACCAACTCGGGCAGAGATGATCACAGTAATTAATCCCGCACTGTTGACCTTTGACCTCTCATTCCACCGTTACCAAACTGCTTCTTAACTCCGCTTCACTAACATCATCTTGCTACAGTAGGTCCTGAAACATTTCAAATTGTGTCGTAAAGGAATATAACATAGCTACAGGTATAATTTAAACTTGCACTCGAACGCTGTTTGTCAATGCTTCGGCTCTTCTGCAGATATTCATGTGATTGTCTGTCTTGGATGCTGCTGATTGCGGGTGGAGAGATTCTCACTTGTAACCATAAGATTGTTATACTCTAATAAAAACGCTCAACAAAACCCTTTTCTATATTTATACCATTTTGTGAGTCGCCTCTTCTGGTTTCACAGTCCCACGCATTAAAGATGGAGAAATGTTGTAATTCACTCGCAATATGAAGGATGATTTCTATACACTGAATTTCGGTACATGGGTGATTTTTTTCGGCCATGAGTCTAGCCAGGTCCGTTTTAAAAAGAAACAAAACACATTTTACAGATTTTTTTTTTTTAACAGAAACAGGAGAAATACATTCTTGGTTTTTTTTTTTTTTTTTAGGTCCATGTCGCTGAGGGAGAGGGAAGTCCAGGGCTTCTCTTTGAAAAAAGCATCTAGACTTCAACAGCCTGAACTTACTACTTATTTATAGAAATTTTGGGAATGTTGAGGCCTTTGAAGAGGACAAAGTGTCTCTGTCTGATCTGCAGGGTTCCTACACCGGAAGTCGGTCATTTCAAGTTCTTAAAAAGATTTCAAACTGCAGAAAAAGTTTGTTGGAAAAATATTGTTCAGTCTCGACGCGCACGTGACTACACGCTTCATGTAGTTTACAGACTCGTGCTCACGTCATGTATTGATATTTGATGATGTGATATTTGCTGTTGTGGATCATAGTTTTCAGTTCTGGAGTGATGTGGCCTAGCTGACGGTCATATTACCCAGAAACCATCAGCACACATCACACTGAACGCTGACCAAAATCTCATCACGGTCAAATCACAGAGTGCTGAAAGTGAAAATGTGTAGGAACCCTGGATCTATAACTGATACTGAACTGTTGGTGTAATTGATCACCCTGGGACACAGTGGCGACCCTCTCACTCAGTCTGAGTCTTTTCTCTCCTGTAAATGGCTTAGAATCCAGTGCACTGCTTCTGCATTTTAATACAGTTCTTTATATATATATATATTTATATGTATATATATCTTTACATTTTCAACAGCTATTTTCTTTGTATGATAAAAGAGACATCGAAATCATTTTAGTGGTTTTAAAACCACTGTTGGACGAACAGAGCGCTGATGTTACTGAAGATGGAGGAGCCTGATGGTGAGATTTAGATATGAAACACACACTGAAGTTAAAACTGCTTTCCCACTTCTCTGCTTTTCGGCTTTACATGTGTACTGACGGCTACGCTGGGTCTTGTTAACGGTGCTGAGAATCCTTTGTCAGCGTCTATTCCCATTGTTTGTGAATTCAAAGTTTATCAATAAAGCATTGGAACCTTTTTTGTTGTTAGCGGACTTTCTGTCTAAGACAAAAGGGCGCTTCGACTTCAAAGATAGCATGTAACCACACGGCCTGCACTGCTGATTTCACACAGCATCAGTCAAAAGAGGCGGCCCGCTGTGTGTGACGTCTCTTCAGTAATACTGTCTTCACTGCACCTCATTAGTCCAACTGCTTTGCAGTTCTATCTGGCACAGAAACCCTTTTGTGTGGATCTCTGCAGGCTACAGATGCAGGGTTATAATGGAGAAACTGTTCTGCCTAGAAAACACTATGTACAAACCAAAACAAATCAATGCATTTGTCCATGTCATGAAATAAAGCATCTGGTGATTGATGGATAAAGCTTAAGAGGCGAGTCTGAAGCCAAGAGGAGTTTTGTCTTTTTTTTTTCTGCTTTCCTCCTTGATGAATCGCTGCTGCAGGCACTGCGCACCGCGGTGCGAATAAACGGTTTCACCACACTGAGGCACTTTCTCTCTCCACATTCAATCATCTGTCTTATTTTTCAACGTCAGAGGAAATATGTGATGACTAGTCCAGACTTGTCAGCGGTGGACTTGCTTCTCCCTGGTCGTCTAGAGCATCCGTGCTACACAGAGGCCTTTGCAGATATTACCCAGGGTTCAGTGCTTCTGCCCTCGGGACCCCTGGCTACCACAGTGGCATTGGAGTAATGGGGGATTGGGAAGGAGCAGTGTTAAAGAAGCAGAGGAGCTAGATAACACCATGCTGGGTCAGACCTGGGTTAAAGAGGATGTGCAAACAATTCCTAGAGTTTATTTTAGCAGCCAGTAGGTGGGGTTCACCACATAGGATGCTGCAAATTTGTGCCACAAAGTTTCAACAAGCACAGGAAAATATATGAAAGTCAATTTAGCAAACTTGGCTATGATTTGCAACTCACCTGACACAATCTGACCTGTCCTGACGCAGTGAACCCCACCCCTCTGGTACCATAAACAGGCTAAAACAAGCAGAGTTGTTTGCCGGGATGGTCTGACCCAGGTCCGGTTGGGGCGGGTGACGACAGCACCTCGTCCTGTGAAGGAAAACCCCCGAGAGGAGGGCGGTGCGGGACCGGCAGACGGGCTCAGAGCGTCCTCAGGCCCCAGGCGGCCTCCGGAGCAGAAGAGGCGGTCGATGCATAGGTGGACTTGAGGAATGCTACCCCGCCTGGCACAGCACAGCTTTCAGGCTCTTTGAAGTGCAAACGGTTGAAGGGAGCTGGCAGAGAGGTGAAGGGGTGGAGAACCAGGGTGAGGGATGATGGGTAGGAGGTAAAAAAGAGAGGGCTGGGGCGAGAGAGAGAGAGAGAGAGAGAGAGTGAGAGAGAGAGCAGTGGATGATGGGAAGTCTGCGGCCCCCTAGGAGATGATCTCCAGGATGTAGAAGACGAGCTCCATCACCACGGGCCCCTCGCTCAGCTGGCACGCCCCTCCGTGGATGACGGGGATCAGAGCGCTGTCCAGGTCGCTCAGGTACTGCGGCAACAGCGGCTGGCCGTTACTCCCTGCCAGGTAGCCCACCTGCAGCGCCGGACAGAAGGCACAAGGGTCAGGCAGGATGCTGGCCAGCGGCACCGGGCCAGGAAGCATTTAGACTCACTGGGTTACTGGCAGGGTCGGGGTCAGTTCATGAACGAGCTCATCAGTTCGTATTCAACTGAGGAATTAGAATTGGAATTTGATAACAATCTACAGAAAACAGAATTAGAACTGAATTGGAATTTTAGGAAGTTTAATTTAATTCAGTGATTACATGTAGTGTTATGTATTACCAATACTGAATATCATAAGCTAAACCAGTATTTCAAGTCAAATGTGTTGTGATTGATATGATAGTAGAGCTGCAACGATTAATCGATTAGTTGTCAACTATTAAATTAATCGCCAACTATTTTGATAATCGATTAATTGGTTTGAGTAATTTTTGCAAGAAAAATACGTCAAAATTCTCTGATTCCAGCTTCTTAAAGGTGAATATTTTCTGGTTTCTTTCCTCCTCTATGACAGTAAACTGAATATCTTTGGGTTGTGGACAAAACAAGACATTTGAGGACGTCATCTTGGGCTTTGGGAAACACTGATCGACATTTTTCACCATTTTCTGACATTTTATAGACCAATCAACTAATCGATTAATTGAGAAAATAATCGACAGATTAATCGACAATGAAAATAATCGTTAGTTGCAGCCCTATATGATAGATTAGGTTTTTAAGTAATTGAAGCATATTACAGTACTGTTTTTATGTGTAATGTTTTTAAAAATTATCGAGATAATATCGTATATCAAGATAATTTTGGTCAAGATGATCATACCATGAAAGTTTCATATCGGCACAGGCCTACCTCCAAATAATAGATTTCTGAGTGAGGAAAGGTTTTGGGCACAAAAAGTTGCCTCTGCATCGCTGCTTTAAATCACACAGAACCACCTTGTCGCCGGAACAGATTTCTGACCCTTTTCCCCCCTTTTGTTGCCTGTTTGGGGAAGTGTTGCCCTTCTACATTCTACCCTAAAAATACCCCAGTGTATCATCGCCCTTATACATAAAAAATAAACATGAAATATGTAGATCAGGGTGACCTGGTGGCTCAGACCAGTGCAGACACCATGCGCTCACGACTGCATGTATTTGAAACCCAAAAAATGCCACACTGCTGCATCTCTCTCTCTCTCCACTTCCCTCCCTGCCTCTACTCATTGTATTCTGTCATAAAAGCTAATAAAATGTTTGCAAAAGGGTGGATTGCCTCAGTCTTGTGTGTCGTGGTCAAAACCGTCGCCTCTGAAACCACAAACACCCCAACTAGACTTGGATCACACTCCACCACAACTCTCTCTCCTTTGTGTGTCTCTTGCTAAGGAGAAAAAAAAACCTATCCTTTTTTCAGTCTCAGTCTCAAACCACCAGCCGTCCTACCTGGTCGGAGTCCAGTGTGACCCGCAGTCCCAGCTTGGCCATGCCGTCCTCCTTCAGCAGCTTGAGGTGCGGGCACAGCGCCATGCAGAACGCCCTCGCCACGTTCTCCGTCAGCCGGCTGTGGTCGGCCGGGTCGCTCAGACCGTTGGGCTGGTCCTCGCTCTGAAGGAAGAACACCTGAAGGAATCAAGGGAATACGACCTTCGATTAGATCTCGGCAGTGGGAAGGACTTTTTAAATATTTGATTAACAGTTAGGCGGTAGAAGAAAAAAGTCCAACAAAAGCCTAATTTTGTTTGCTGTGAAAGAACATGAAAAGAAATACGGTCTTAAAGCTGCACTAATAGGCAGTTTCGCACATTGGCAGCGAGAGGTAACTGTTTGAATTTTGAGGGTTTCAATACCCAGAAATCATGTAACGTGACGTCAGTAAACTACGCAATCTTCAGACCTAAATGTCATGTTCTTAGTGGCTGGTGTAGGAAGAGTTGATGAAAAAATTTGAAAATCTTTTCGCAGCAGGTGCAGCCATCGTGGACGAGTCAAGCTTTCTCTGGACAGAGAACTGGCTCACAACTGTTTACAAGAAAGTGATGTATTTTGCTCTTAAATTTCTAGTAGATTTCCTGCCAGTGCCTGACACCAGAATTGAATTTGATCTCAATTAATCGGGTCGAGACACTCTTCTGGCACCTGAATTTCCCCAAGGGGATTAGTAAAGTGCTATCTTATCAGTTGCTGCCCCACTTCATGATTGACAAGAGAGGTGTGTTTTCACATAAAGATCTAGCCCAGTGCAGCTTTAATGAGATCTTTGTGGTGTCAGGGATTGTTTTTTTTTTTTTTTATATCCAGTCAGTGAAGTCCAAGTGTGTGTCGGTGTGCTGTACCTCTGTCCAGCGGATGACCTTGCCGTTGGCTTTGAACTCCGAGCCGTGGAAGATCTTGACGCTGGTGATGGACTCCATGGACTTCCCATCGATGGGACTGATCACACTGTGGAACAACACACAATACGACAGGGCTGAATAAAACAAAATATTTCAGCATTTACAAGTCAGTGTAAAACAGAAGAAAGTGAAGAGGTAGGAAAGGTGATAGTACTCATTGATTGATTAGGATTGTGATTCCCTGAAGTGTGTACACACACTCCAACATCCAGTGAAGTGTGTGTGTGTGTATGTAACTCTCCCTCTCCTTGTAAATACTCACCCAGGCTTTTGCTGCCTATAAGAGTGTGTACTTACTCAACTTGCCTGGTTAAATAAGGGTTAAATATAACGGATGAGGTGATATAGCAGCTGGTACCTAAATTATATTTAATGGTGAAATTCTCATTTAAATTGCATTTAAATGTGATTCAAGTGCAGACAATATCAGACTGCTGTAAAATTGATTGCATTGGTCTGTATCTGGAAGCCGTGTCAAAGCGCATCGTTCTGCCGAGTTATGACTTTCCTCCAGAGGGATTCCCGGCCGTGCATAATGTGTTTTCACAGCAAAGTGTAAATGTAGTGGTTGGGGAAACTATTACTCCCAACTGTCTGTGACATAAATACATCTCTTCCATCTCCCTTTCTTCCTCTCCTTATCCCGCTGACACCTCTTCACACCTTCCCTCCCTCCCTCTCTCACCCCTTGTTGAAGTTGTGGTCATCCTCGGTCCACTGGATGTGGACGTGCTCCTGGTTCTCCTCCTGGTCAGCTTTGCCGCAGGCAATGGTGAAGTCCTTCATGTCCCTCAGGGCTTGCCGTAGAGAATCCATGGTCTCAGCCGTGATCTGGACCATCACACCGTCTAGCAAGGAAATTACCATGTGACAATTGTTTTCATTAGGGATGGGACGATATATAGAAATTCAATATACTG
This sequence comes from Centroberyx affinis, assembly GCF_046629955.1. NCBI lineage: Eukaryota > Metazoa > Chordata > Actinopteri > Beryciformes > Berycidae > Centroberyx > Centroberyx affinis. The sequence continues at coordinate 4,768 of NW_027279306.1, read as the reverse complement.
CAATGCAAAAATGAGACAATACGTATCGTGGGGCAGAAAAATGAATTATTATTAGCTTTATTCTGCTGTAGTAATCACAAATGACATGGCTTGCCCATCACAATTTCATAAGCTCTCCATCAAAATGTATATAATATTACTTTATAATGATATTTTACATAATTCTGCATAGTCATACTTGTTGTTGTCACTGAACTTTTATGTGATCGTTCTGAAGCCGTTTCAGACCATAACAGTGTTTAAGAGCAATATAAATAGACTTGACTGTCTAATAAACTGCAGCAATTTTTTTGTCAGCCAACATGTGAACCACAGTTCTCACCTTCCACAATGCTGGTCTTGGCTAAGTAGCCCGACGAGGCTTTCAAAGCACCACTGAACACAAAGAAGCAGGCGCCAGTAACTGAAAAACCAGAGAAGCAAAGGAAATATGACCATAACTTCATGCTGGGTCAGACCTCAATTCAACTCTATTCATCAACCACCGGGGTCAAATAATTTTCGGACAAATTGGCAACAATCAGGAAATAAAAACAGAGAGAGAGAGCGAGAGAGAGAGACACCGAGAGTCAGGAGGAAGATTTTCACGCTGGACAGAGTGAGTGGGAGAGCGAGAGAAATCTAAAAAAGAGTTAAGGTCTTAAAAGAGACTGAATGGTTTTCCAGCGTCACTACTTCTGTGCATTTACAGTCAAAGCGAGCGTCTTTTTCTGCGTCCGCACCTTTGCGCGGCTGGTGATGGATGCTGATGGCCTGGGTCTGGTAGTTCCCGTCGTCGTTCTGAACGCAGACCAGGTGGGAGTCGGCCCGGTCGTTGAAACACGCCCCCATGGCCAGCACGTGTTCGTTGGACTTGTTCATGGCCTTCATTAGCTGCAAGGACAAATAGCATCCGTGTATAATTAAGCCGCCCTGTGGGTGTGTGGTGAGGAAAATGGGCTTAAGAGAGGCTGCCTGGTTAAGCCTAATTGCAGTGGGCATGTGGGTAAAGTCCTCGAGTCAAACGGGATGGCGCTCAGATGACAGATTGCGGAGAAAGACATTGACACTCATGAATATCAATAGTTGAAAGACAGCACATATTAATTCCGCTAAATCCCCCCCCTTCTACACTTCTTTCAATCCGTCCTTCACAAAATCACAAATAAAACTGAAAATCTGGAGGGCTTTAACCGCTCGCTGTGCCGAGGGCTCGCCTGCAAGCTGTTGTGAAACGGTCCCCACTTCATATTACTGGGTTCCCATCTGTCGCCGCATCAGCAGCCAAACGCTACAACCAATCAACCGACCGGCGCCACTCTACCCACCATGGCTTACTTCTCAGCCAAATGGTGCTTCATGCGCATCGCTTCGTACGGTTTGGACAAGGAAGTAAGTGTTCATTCACACCCCGAGGCTGCACCGTTATAACGAGTCGGCAACCCACGCCTAGTGTTCGCGCCGCACAGACCTAGAAATTTCATCACGTATCACCTACACAGGCTGAACGTGTGTGGTTTGATGGTTAGGGAGCTTAAAAGGGCTCCTCCGCTGACGTCATCGCCCCAGTTAACCGATTAATCTTCTTTCTGCCTTTGAAAAATGATGTACGATTATCACCACCAGTCACAATCCCAGTCAAACTGGTCAATTGTGCAACATGTGAGATAAAGCTCTGCCTTGTAAACCAACGTTTGGCCTGGAAAGTTTGTTTTGTATTTTTTCAAATGGCTTGTGAGGTCTCTGGAGAGAGAGATTTTTTTTTTTATGCGAGACGCTCACCTCGTTGTAGCGATTGCTGGGGATCTTGATGCAGGTCTTCCTCACCTCCATGTCCACCACCAGGCCTTTCACCACAGGCAGCGTGTACTGGTAGTTACGGAAGTCCTGGAGACAGAAAGAGAGAAAATGGTCAGAACAGGGTTTGTTCAAAAATGAGATTCTTACCTATTCTTACAAAATGACTGATAGAACAAAATGAAAACAAATCAGGGTACTTAACAGATAATGGGTAACCTAAGTGATAAATAACCTTGCTTAACAAAATAATACCACTTAGACAGACGGGATCCACTAATTTATGGAAATATTAAATAATGAACTTCAGCCAGGTAATGATTCCCTCTCCCCCCCAAAACAGATGTGTAGCAGAACTCTTCATCTTGAAAATAAATTAATTTGTATCACAGGAAGGGGAAAACAAAGCTCTTACTGCCAGCAGATTCATGATGGTGTGACCGGTCTCTCCGAAGAGCGGTTTCCTGAATCGCACGCTGAACAGAGGGCACGGATAGACTGCAAAACACAATTATTATAATCAGTTATATAGTTAGTTATTACCAGATACGTTCCCATACTATTCACTCTACAGATGGACTCTCACTACCACAATTTCATTTTTCCTAGGATTTTCTTTTTGATATCAAGGCTATTTTGATTTGATAGTTATGCCTCAAAAGTACCTCAACAAGAGTTTGAAAACAGTTTGTCCTTTTTTGGTTCACCCATGTCTTCTGAATACGAAACGTACTAAAAATCTGATCTCAAAAAAGGGCTATTTCAATTTATTTTACTTCCCTTACTTTTCATTTACACTCTTTGTTACATTGTTGCTACATTGTATTCATCCTTGATGAGTTTTGTTGAAATTTAGTCAGTGTCTTGGTTTGTTGTCTTTATTTGTTTTGTTGGTGAGATGTTTTCATGTTTCTTCATCTTGACTGCACAATCTGTATTTTTCCCCCCTCTCTGCTTTCTATATTTTATCATTAATATATGCAAATGAACTCTACAAGGGACCCCACACAAACATCAAATACAGTGAACTGTGCCTGCAGTTGGGAGGAAGGCTCCTAATCCACAAGTGAAAAACGCGGCCGCTTTTCACCAGAAACCAAAGCTCCTTAGATGACTATTTTTAGCCTTATCTCTGCAAACAGCTGGAAATAACATCTCACCACACACGCTCATTAGCAGTAAAAACAATCTCAGCCTAAATCACCAGAGTTCACCAGGTGTCCCAGCGCCGAGCCGAGACTCAACCTGTCGGTCACTCCTCGGGGGGGTGAAGGGGTGAGAGAGCGGGGAACTGCGCTGTTTTGCGTGGCAGATTAATTTCACGGTGATGTTAAGATTTTGTGTTTAAGATCCTCAAACGTAAGTGGCTTTGTTAATGTATTCTATCCGCGCGCGCTGGAAGTATGTATGAGGCTTAGCGGAGCCAGGCGGCGCTCGGTGCTGGCAGGTCTGGCTCTGAGAGGAGGGGATTTGGTGGAGAGGAGCCTCTCCCACAAAATCCCTCACAAGACTCCAAGGTTAATGTGAGGAACGGTGAGAAAGGTAGGAGAAGTGTGTATGAAGAATCAGACGGGTACGTGGTCTGCAGGCTTCTTTTGACATGACTGACTTACTGAGCTTTGTAAATCAAGTCGGATCTTAATATTTTATCGTGAAAATAGAACCTATTGAAGAAAATCCCGCTCTCTGCTCTCGCTCAGTGCGACATAAATTTGTTGACCAACGTTTCAGTCCTGCTAGACGTTCAGCAGTATATGAACTTCCAAGGTCCAGCAGCACCGACACATTTTTAAATAAAGTCACATGGTGCTAAATAAGAGCAGAATTTGGCACAATTTGACCTTTTCAACTCAACTGCAAGTAAGCCCTTTTCAAGGTACAATCATGGCTTTGTTTAAAATTGTAATAAAAGTATAATATTAATTAGATTAAATTAGATAGACTTTATTGTCCCGAAGGAAATTTGTCTTGGACACAGTGCCTGCTGTATAAAATACACATAAAATACACATAAATACCCATCATCTTGCACAATTGCAGTTGCCCGTCCATAAAACATAACTACATACATACGTACATACAAACAATACTTACATGTCTACTTACATGTCTATATACATACATGTATATATTGTATATATGTATGAAGTAGTAGTGTAATCTCTTGTTTCTATATATTGTGCTTTTATGCCTTGTAAAGTGCTTTGGAAACTGTTTTTGAAAAGATGCTATATAAATAACATTTCTTAGTATTTACTGACTATTTACTACTATGTAATCTCTTGTTTCTATGTGCATTATTGTCCTTTTGTGCTCTGCAAAACCCTCAGTAAATCCTGTTTTATTAATGAATTTATTGATTTGCATAGTACCAAGCCCAGTAACCCTCTCAACTCACATCGGTACTCCGCCCCCAGCCGCAGCATGAGTCGGATGGGAAGACCTTGGCCCAGGGCGTCTCCCACTTCTGGATCAGGATGCCGAAGAGGTAGGGCGGGTTGGGCAGCAGCAGGTCCTGCAGCGACTGGAAGGACGGGCTGATGTACAGGAAGCCGCCGTGCTCCTTGCTGCCCAGGAAGCTCTGCGTGAAGAACGAGTGGCTCAGGTGGCTCAGCACGTTGCCTTTTGGAGACGGAGGAAGAAGGGAACAGGGGGGAGGGAGGGAGAGAGAGAGAGAGAGAGAGAGAGAGAGAGAGAGAGAGAGAGAGAGAGAGAGAGAGAGAGAGAGAGAGAGAGAGAAGAGAGAGAGAGAGAGAGAGAGAGAGAGAGAGAGAGAGAGAGAGAGAGAGAGAGAGAGAGAGAGGGATGGAAGAGAAAGTGGGGGTGGTAAATTAAGAGTTTTGAGGTGCAGCAGGGGAAGAAGGGGAGGAGATGGAGAGAAGAGGAGAGATACAATGGGTTATTAATGGTGTATACGTTTTGAGGAAATAAGAGAATAAGAGGCAGGGATATGAAGCGAAGGAGAAAAGAATAAGAATGAAGAGGATGGAAC